>NC_056743.1:1102083802-1102101200 GCF_019279795.1 Protopterus annectens
TTGTTTGTGAACATAGTGTTGTGGCATTTTGGAAGAGAAGAAATGGCTATGGGCTACTATAATTGGAGGTTCAATAGAGATTCCCTCCTGTGGATGGGTATTATGTTGTGATTTTTCAAATAATAGGGACAGTTGATTTTTCTAATGGATCGATTTATGAGGATGGAGACTGGTGTGCTATAGAATTAACAGCAATCTTTGGGAAGGAAGGTGTGAGTTTATTTCGAGAAGGTGAACATGGCTTTGAGTTTGAAGTGAGTTTTAATATAGTTAATAGGAATTGTTCTTAAAGAAGGGGGAGTTGTGCAGTTGAGAGATGGTAGGAGATGAGCGATTAGGTGAGTTCGGAAGTCAGCATGGGTTACTGATGGAATCAATGAAGTGATTAAAGAAGCAGTTTCTAAGGTGATTCAACATTATTGAGGGCAGGGTTGGGTTGAAGGATTGCCTGGATGGAGAATATGGTTAATAGTGTTCCAGATTTTTTAGGGTTTCTAGAGCTAGAGTTTAATTGAGGTTTGATGAGCGTTCTTTTTTATCATTAATGTTAATAGCTTTTTAGTAAGATTCAGAAGTTCCCCTCAAACTTTTTTAAGGTTGAAGTGGGTCGATTTTTGTTTTTGTCCAAGGGTTTTCCACATTGTCTCTTTTATGCATCAGAGACCAAGTAAGATTAGTAAGCTAAGGAGAGCAGTAATATTTGATTGCTTGACAGTTCTGACAGGGCAAGAGAGTCAAACATATTAAGAAGATGGAGTTAGAATTGAATACAGCTTCATCTAAAGGTAGGAAGATGGGAAGGACCAATCAGTGGCTTGGAAGAGGTGTTAAAGTTTCAGGGTCCAAAATTGGTTAGCTTTGACATTCTTTGAATTGATGAGGTTGAGCCTGATGGAGGATGATCTTTGTGTATGCGTTGGACTGCTTGATCATAAGGGAGTCTAGGGAGGGATTCAGGGGTGGTGACAGACGTGAGGATTAGGGGCAGAATTCAATCAGTGGTGGAGCTAGTGATGGTGAAACTATGATGAAAAGTTGGAGTGGAGATAAGTTGAGTGTGTCATGGGTTTAGAAGCTAGGTAGCCAGGAGTTAGGCGTGGGGTGAAGCCAATCAGTGACATCACCAAGTTTATGGTCTCGTGGGTACAGTGGATATAAAAAGTTTACACACCCCTGTTAACATGCAAGGTTTTTATGATATAAAAAATGAGACCACAATAAATCATTTCAAAACTTTTCCCACCTTTAATGTGACCTTTAACCTGTACAGTTCAATTGAAAAACAAACCATAAAATCTATTAGGAAAAAATATAAAATAAAAAACATACAATGTCGCTGGTTGCATAAGTGTACACACCCTTAAACTAATGCTTTGTTCTGTATTTTGCCATGCAATAATACTTTGTTGAAGCACCTTTTGATTTAATGACAGCATTCAATCTTCTTTGGGCAGGAGTCTGTCAGCATATCTTAACTTGGCAATATTTGCCTGCTACTTGCAAAGGGCACCAAATCTGTCATCAGTTCTGAGGGAATCTCTTGTGCACAGCCCTACTAGATCACCCACAGATTTTCCTATTGGATTTGGAGTCTGTAGGCTCTGGCTAGGCCATTTCAAAACTTTGATTTTCTTTGATTAAATATTCTTTTATTGATTTGTATTTATGCTTGAGGGTCATTGTCGTGTTGAAGGTAGAAATTCCTCTTTAAATACTTCAGGTTTCTAGCAGACACCTGAAGGTTTTCCGACCAAAAGTAACTGTGAGTATTTTGGAACTGGTCTGAATTCCCTCCACCTTCAGCTAAAGCCTCAGTTCAGCTGAAGAGAAAGAAGCAACATCAAAGCATGATACTGCCACCACCATGTTTCATTTGGGGATGGTAATCTTTTAGTGATGTGAACTGTTGTTTTATTGCCAAAATGTGCCTTTTTAGGTGTGGCCAAAAGAAGTTCAACCTTAGGTCCTCATCAGACCATAACACATTTTATGCTTTTGGGAGACTTAATATATTGTTTACCATGGTTTAGCTGGGCCTGGATGTTTTTTCTGGCCAAGAAGGGCACAGATCTTGCAACCCTACCCATAGTCCAGACATGGGAGAATATGGGAGAGAGAGATTGTTGTCACATGTACTGCAACAACCAGTGCCAACCAAAAATTCCTGCAGCTCCTTCATATGTTGCTGTAGGTCTGCTGGCAGCCTCCTGACCAGTTTCCATCTTGCCTTTCATCAGTTTGGAGGACATCCAGTTCTTCGTTACTGTTGTGTATACATATTTTTTTCCACTTTTTTGATGACATTGTCTTCACTGTAATTATGGTATATCCAATGCTTTTCTTAGAAAATTTTCTGTACCCTTCTCTGACTGATACCTTTCAACAATGCGGATCCCTTTGATGCTGCCAAGCTCTCTCACAGAACCATGGCTTTTTGCCTTAGACAGTGGAAGTAAAATGCCAGGAAAATCCTACTAGAACAGCTGAACTTTGTGGCACAGGGTTAAGCAGAGGAGTCCCTTTTAATTTGATGACAGATTGTGTACCCAGGAAGACTGAATGCTGTAATTAAATCAAAGGTGCTGCAACAAAGGTATGGTTTAAAGTGCACACGAACAAAGAAATATTAGTTTAAGGGTGTACACTTATACGACCAAGTATTTGCTTTTTATTTTTTATATTTTTCCCCAAACAGATTTGTTTGTTTTCCAATTAGATTATACAGGTTATAGGTCACATTAAAGGGTGTAAAAGTTTTGAAATGATTTATTGGTCTCATTTTTATGTCACAAAAACCTGGAATTTTAACAGGAGTGTGTAAACTTTTTTTATATCAGATATCCTTAGCAGACATTCAATGAAGAAGAAATTGTTCTAATAATGGAATATTATTTCCCGGGGAATAGAATGGTGACTATAGTTAAAGTTTTGTATTTATTGGGTTTAGCAGTGCTTAATGATGAGTTCAGCTGGGTGAAAAGGGAAGTGGTATGGAAGAGGGGATTAGAGTCCAGAATTAAAATTATACAATGGCAACACACTCCACCTTTTTATATCTTCTGCCATGGCATTATAATTTTAACCAGAGGGAAGAAATTTCATTTATCATTTATTCCATGTAAGAAAGCATCCATGAAATTTCAGACAAAGGTAACAATGTTTGGAGAATATTAGTCTATCAGGGTGAAAGTCAGATGTCTTATTAAAGGATACCTTGAATATTAATGGAATAAAGGTTAGAGTTACACATTTAGCCAGAGGAACATGTGAGTGCAAAGTGGTTTGATAGAAATAGTGGATGATAGCTTGAATGGGACTAGAGATGGTAGAAAGAAGTGTAATAAAGGAGAATGTAAGAGGGTACAGTAGGATTCTGTTAGAATTGGGAGTTCACTTGAGTGGGAAATGTAAAAGAGAGAGGATGATATGGGAGAGGAGTAATGGGTATATAAGAGTGTGAAGTAAAAGTAGAAGGGAAATTAGGAAAACAGGGCTGCAGATATAGCTGATTATATATTAAGAGGGAATTAAGGCTGGAAAGGTGTATAAGAATAATGGATGTGGGAGAGGGAGAAGAGGAGAGAAGAAGGGAGATAGAATCATAATGTAATTAAAGGGAAGAGAAGAGTAAAACAAGTGAGAGTAGTGAGAGGAAGTGTGGAGGGTAAAGGTAGAAGTATAATAGGTATGAATAGAGAGAGGTAGAGGGTGGAGAAAGGAGTGATGAAGAGATGTAGGTGGGGCTTAGGAACAAGTGTTAGGGCTAGATAGGGTATGTAGTGCACAGGAAGTGAGAGTGAGGAGGGTGGAGTCAAGAAGGTTAGCTATAAAGGAAATTGATATGGGGGTGGGTGGGAATGGGGGGTAGGATAGTGGGTGAGGAGTGAGTGAACGGAGGAGAGTAGGACTGAGAGCAGAAGGGTGCTACAGATCAGTATCAGATCAGTAATATGGAGAAATTCCACCAACTAAAGCAGCTCTCAGACTGCAGTTAAAAAAAAGCAAAGATCAAAGATGAAACTAGCAGGTGCATGCTGATTCCTGAGAACGTGTTCAGGTATAAAGATGCAGTTGCTTTAGATGTAGAAAGCTAACTGCAGTTTAATCATATAATCAAGCAGAAAGCTAAATGAAAAAAATATACCATAGAGCCTATAAATTAGAGAGGGGTAGTGTTTGAAACGCAGGAGATAGTCATACAAATTCAATATCTAACTTGGGAAAAACAGTACATTATAAGATTACAGCATGCAGGGACTATCAGTAAAAGCATGCTGTAAAAGTAATTTTTAAAAAGGATAGGAACGATACTCACTAAATGGTAAAGCAGAAAGGGAGGGAACACTAAAGATATCATCTCAGTAAGTGTGCACACCTCACAGAACTAAAATAAAAAATGTCAAATATTTAATTTAACACAAAGTTACATTGAAAAGATCCCAAAAGAGAGCTATAATTTTTAGCAGAGACCCATGGAGAAAAGATCCAGTGGATGCACTTAACATACTCATGATAAAACAAATATTTTAATTGTATATTATGTTATACTTTATTATATTATATTATAGTATATTATATTATATTATATTATATTATATTATATTATATTATATTATATGTACAATCATTAACTGTGTGTGGGTGTATCAGAATTTATCTGTGGTTGGTGTGGTTTGATCATGAGGTGAAGCTTCCAAGTGATTAAACAAAAGCCACCCATAGGTAAATCCTGATATACCCACAAACAGGAGTAGATTATTGCTGTGTTGTAATATGTTACATTACTTAAGAAATTGCTTACATTTCTTAAATAATGCATTTTGTATAAACGTACTTCAAGTCTTTTCTGTAAGTTGTCTTCCTTGTACTGATGTACTGTGCATGTGTATGGGACTTACATTCACATTTGATCAGCAAGTGCAGGAGAAGCAACAGGAAAACAGAATCTTTGTTGCTGCTTTTTTTTTTTTTTACTATTAAGAAAATAGAGATTTATTAGAGACAGTTACAAATGTATAATGAAAATTAAGGTAGGTTTCTGTTTGTTGTTTCGCTTTTGCAGAACATACCTTATTTTTCTTCTATTTTGCTCTGTCCCTTAGCATATGCCAATAGAAGTTGCTGGCCACTCAGTGGTTCTTAGCAGCCAGACTTTTTTCTGTTGATATCTATTGGATTTACAATTGGCACGCTGGTTGGACTGTAAAATCAGGGTGCTTGTTTTGCATAATAATGAGCATTTATCATACCTCTCAACTTCTGAGATAGACATTTGGACAGGAAAGCCATAAATAATGTCGGACAAAGGCCCAAAATAGGGCACTTCTTTTAAATATTGCTCTTACAAACTTAGGAAAGTTGATAGAATAACAGGTTTTACATTAGCATGAACTTTCTGAAGGGTATGGAGTCTGAAACTCAACTATCTGTCATTACTTTTCTGTCTTCAGCCCTCAGTGTTTTGCCAATGATTTGCCAGAGGACCACAATTGTATGAGAAACAGACTGCAAATATGAGGCAAAAATCTGGACATTCTGCAAATCAAGTTTGTACATTTGAGAGAAATTATATGGATTGTATAATATGTTATATTATATTTATATTTGTTAATAATAATGTGAACGTGTTTTGAAATGGAAATACATTGAAATTGTGCTTGCCTGTACTTATTTTATGTAGCTGCAGCCCCCCCCCCACCATTATCTCCAAGGTAGCACAGTCTTAGATGTATTAGTTTTAAAAAGCAGAGTGTGATTGGACAGTCCCTGTGTTTAAGAGGCAGGGTATGTAGTGCCTCAAAGTAGCACTTTATTCTTCTATTATATTTCTAATTTTTTAATCAGAATGTGAATTTTTTGGTACACTGCTTTGACTGGATTTGCCATCCTAAGACCATAGCATGTTGAAGATAACTATATCATTACTTGGAGATGACAGAGAGAAAATCAAGGCATCCCAGTGCAGTATCAATTGTTCTTATGTCAGGATTTGTATGCTGTACTGATAGATGTGTAATGGTGTCATGTGCACATGCACATATCTGCATGTGATGTGCTGATACCTGTCCCACCCCTCCTATGTACTCATGTATGTGGGAAACTCTGCTATTCTGCAGTCTTCACTGAAAACCTATATAGCTGAAGATTCAGTTTAATATACAACCGTATGTCAGCTAACACTAAGTAAGCTGAAGAAATTCTTGGTGTAAAGTCAAAGAACGAAAGCGCTCATTTACAATACTGTTGACTCCTTACATGTTGCTTTATAGAACTTTTTTTCCTATAACACTAAGTAGTTTTTATTGGAGGGAAAAACCTAACATTGAATGGGAGCTTGTTCCATACATTTTCCATTGCTGACTGCAACTTTTGAGTCACCATGTCTGTTTTTAGACTTTAAGATTACAATAAGATGACCTACTTAAGCCTAAAAGTTCTGGGGAAGGTTCTTCTAAATATTATTTTGCCAGAAGAAATGGCATTTGGGTGAGTAGAAAGGTTTGTGAACTAGATACAACTGAGTTACTGTAAGCTGATGATTAAATTCCAGGCAGCCCGTGCTACATTATGATTGACATTGACATGTTCTACCATGGTAGCTTACAGTGAACCTGTATATTCTTTTGTTGGCTTGTTCTAGTTTCTTTTGCAGTGGTGAAGACATTGGTCAAGATATGGAGGAAGTGCATTAAATAGGGTCTATATTAGAACATCGAAGTTTCAAAACTTTGAATGTTCTAATATCGACTCTATTCAGCTTAAAAGCTGAAAACATCGAACATACAGTTCCAAAACACATACACACAACACAAGCACACCAAACAAACAGCAGTCCACACATACATCTAAAATCTTACACCTAACCCTACACTAAACTATACATACACCACTAACTCTCCACTTATCTTAACCCTAACCCTAAGGTCTGTCATCTATCGCGACACTTACCTCACCAAGGCCCTAACCCTAACTCACCTACCCCACCCTAACCCTCACGTCCACACAATCGCGACACTTACCTGACCACCTAACCCTAACTCACCTAACCCATCCTAACCCTCATGTCCACACAATCGCTAATAACATACCTTACCCACGCCTAACCCTAACTCACTTAACCTGCCCTAACTCTCACTTGCACACAATTGCACACATAACTAACTTGCACTCCTAACCCTAACTAACCAATCTCAAGACTCAGTCCATTTGACTACCTAAATGCTAATCTTAACTTTCCACCACAGCTGAAAGTACTGAAGCAACAGAACGGACAACCAAATTCTTTCCTGGGAATAAATTTGGTTTTCTGTTGCTTCGACATGTTCAGCTTTTGCTGATAGGGTTGATATTAGAACATTTGAAGTTTTGAAACTTCGATGTTCTAATATAGACCCATTAAACAGAGGAGTTGAGTATGACTTTGGAGTAGTTACATGCTTTATCTGAGAAGAATCTTTGATCATCTTGTTAATATGTGTAATGCATCAACCCTAACCTTGCACCTTACCCTAAAACCCTTTCCATAACAACACAATTAACACTGTTTAGATATACACGCTTATAGTATTGGTATGGTTTTGATGATTTCTGTTGGTTTTGTTTTAGTGTAGTTTAGTTGTTTTTGTGAATAATTTAATGTTAGATTTTGGGTGGTTTTGTTAGCATTGTGAGTAGTTTATTGTATCTGTCGATTTTATGAAAACTAGTGGGGTTTTGAACTGCTGATATTGTGAACTGTTGGTATTTTGGTGTCAGTATTTTGAGTGTACTCATTTGAACTATCAACACTTTGAACTATACTTCATAGAGAATCCCACTTTTCTGGAGTAGACCCTCCATGGATGTAATGCATATTAGTTCCTGTGACCCTTTTAAGCTGATGACTAGATGAGTTAATGTTAAGTACACCTTTAGTCTGGCCCCTCAATACCAGAGCCATAACAAGGTGAATTACTCTAGAAGTAGATATATTCTCTTCCATAAGGACTTAATTCATGTCTTGTTAAATTCAGTGTGGAATCATGCATCTAGGGCTACAAATGGTTCATTGAAATCAACAGCTTAGTACTTAACCTGTAAAGATATGGACCCTATCTGTTTTGGTCAGCTTTAGCCATACATGTTGGTGAGAATGAACATGGCTGTTGGTAGAGGGCTTAAGTCAGCTTTTGCAAAAGATGCACTTAAGCTATTCGACATCTGTGTGAGTTGATATTTTTAAGTTCGTTTACATTGGCCCATGAATGCTGTATAGGTTCAACTGTGGAATTTTATGGGACAGGACCTCTGTTGAATGTGGTATCATCAGAAATCAGAAGAGATATGGACTCAGTTTAGTAGTTAAGGAACAAGTATCTGATTTTGTATAAAGCAGAATTTGAAACTGAGGTGCTTTCCCTGTTGTAACATTTTACAGTCAGTTTTCTGTCGCATTGCATGGAAGTGGGTCTGTAGATGACTGCTTTCTTAAACTGACAAATTATCCTTCTGGAAAATGTAGCAAATTCTTAAGGTGTTACTGTGCTTTTCATTATTTACATTACTAAATGATATGATGACTTCATTTGTTTCCAATTTGTAGGATTCACAGATTATGCATGCCTTGATTTATAGTATGCTTTTATAGTATGTTCTGCTACTCATTCCAAAAAAAGTTTTTCTGTTTTGTTAACTTCATGATGCCTTTGATGTCATAATGCTTGCCATAGCAACACACTTTGCTGTCCACAAATAACTGTACGTTGTCAAGGGAAAACAAATATATTCTCAAATATTCCCATGTACTGAAGTATTTATGAGAATTACAGAAGAAAGCACACACCAAGTTAAATCAGCGTGATATAACTTCTATGTTTAATGTAATGTAAGGTAAGGGTACTTTTAGGATGATTTTTTTCATATCTATTTGGTGGGTAAACAACAAGGGCTGAGGACTGTTTTACAGGAGATACACAAAGGATGCATAAGTATATATACATACACATGATACACACTACACACACACACACACACATATATATATGTATATATATATATATATATATATATATATATATATATATATATATATATTATACATATGGGTGTCTGTTTGTGTAAAGTAAATTTTAATAATCATTTACATGAAACTATAATTTATATGGAAGCACTCACCTAATCAAAGTGATAGAGAGAGACAGCACAGAGAGAGAGGTGTACTACAACTCTTGTTGCATAATACCTAGAATTTAATAATAAAAAAAAATGTTTATTGTACAAGCAGTTTCAGTTTTACAGCTTCTACATTACTTCACAGTAATTCCATGAGGTTTATAGTTACTTTTAGGTAGGTTCATTCTGGTTTAGTTAGAAGCAGTTTTGTCTAGGATGAATTCTAATTACAGTTAGGCTTATTTTAGTTTCATAAACAGCAGTTCATATGATAAGACAGGTTAGGTAAGGTGGGCTAGAACAGAGTAATTATTTTTGATTTAGCTGATGATGCACTGGATACACAGAAGCCATCATGCTGCATTTCATCTGTAAGTGGTAACTGAATCCAGACACAGCTCTGGCAGCAGTTCTGGTTTTCTGGAGTAATATGATTTGTTCAGAGTTGATTAACATGTAGGAGAAGGATTTGTAAGTCATTTACAGCTTACTCCCATAATAGTTAGGATAAACTGTCAGCGCAAAGCAAATGGAGTTTTAGCGTTTAATCTGAGCCAATTTTACATGACTTTAATCTCGGTGGGAGTAAAACCTCTTGTCTTCCTGTACAAACATGCCCAACATGTCATGTGTAATCTCCTAATTTCAAATGTAAATCTAGACTGCTTTGTTATTGTGTTAAATTGTAACTCACTCCACTCGGTGTCACACATGATAGCTAAATTAGAAAACACTGATTTTATTTCTACTTCCTTTGATAGCATTGTATTCATTTTTAAATCTTAGTGGAATCTTTGGTGGATCTTGCATAATGCAAATAACTGACTTAGTTACTGCCTGCCCATTGTTTTCATTTTTTAAATACTTAAAATATGTCACTCAAGCAGCTGTGTGGCACAGAGATACAAAGGCATTAACTGCAACCTAGCTGACTCTTAGCACGGAATTGTCAGCATGGGACTGGAGAAGGTTGCCAGAGATGGGGTGGAGGACCTTATCAGTGTCAGCCCTCCTAAAGTGAGAGGAGTTCACAAGTTGCACTTTGTGGCCACCTGCAGACAGCTGGGTGACAGGCTTCATCCAGTTGGACTGGGGTGTGTGGCCTGTCAGGAAGTGGACTGCACTGAAAACTCAGTGGCACAGATGGCAAGAAAGCCTGCTATAACATGCATTAACACGCGTTTGCCATCAGAGGAGGGGAGGGAGGAGGGAGATTAGGGTGCCATTACTATATATATATATATATATATAAATATATATATAAATATATATAAATATATATATATATATATATATATATATATATATATATATATATATATATATATAATATATATATATATATATATATGGCACTGGATGCCAAGGAATGTCATTGTAACAGTAAACCACTCTGTTCTCTTCTGGCCAGATGAAGTTCATAGGTTCTTAGGATACTTGCTAGGGTATTGATCCATGTGGGATCTTTAGAAGACGAGCCTTACATTCCCATAAAGGTTTTAGCCCTTATATTTTAAATACTAATGACCCAGAGATGAGCACAACATTTTACATGCTGCCCCTAGAAATAAGGTCTCCACAACCTGGGGTGGCCCCTCAGTCCTGGGGAACTTAAAAAAGAAGTAAATTACCTAAGCTACAAATTCAACCTTGAATAGTTTGTCATCATCCTTTCCATATTATGACTGAATTTTCCAAAGACTTGTTTAGTATCACATGCAGAGAAACAGCTCTGGTGGGACTAGGACTAACTTTCCAATGCTTGGCCTTAAAGCTCACAGAACTATATTTCAAATCTGGTAAAATTTCCTCCTTCTGTAAACTAAAAATAGTAAGAACATTTTTTTAGAAAGATGATGCTGCTACCTTTGCAGTGGTTGCATGTACTTCAGGTTTATTATAGTTGCTACTAGCCATTGCAGAAAACCGCCACTGTCTTGGCTGCAGCTGTGACTTCCTTACCACTGCTGACACTGCTTTGGTTACTCCTATGACATATGCTGGAACAGTATGCCTTTATGCTACTTCTGCTGCCTTTATCTCTTCCACTATCAGTAATCAGTACTGGTGCTAGAGTCAGTACTGAGGATGACGTCTCAACAAGAGTTGTACATGACTGCATAGTAAATATGAGACCTAATACCTACACTTTGTGTTTTCTTTGTATGTTAATTCAGTTTTAAATGACCATCAGTGCAGGTGACTTTGCCTTTTGCTTTTATTTTAATTATTGCACTTCTTTCTGTCAATCTGTGAATTTGGGGGCCTCCACCTGCCTGTGATGGTTTCCTTCTGTCACCATGTCCTGTGCACCTGGGCACTGTTTTGTGATCTCTTATTGTTTGGGTTTCCTGTTTCCATGCAGAAATCTAAAGGCTGTTAGGATATTAGTTATCCTCTTCAAGGTGAGGAGCTATCTGCAAGCAGGGCCTGTCATATGATGCTTGAGCATTGTTTGCTGTAGCCCTATGGGATGTCAGAAAATGAACTTGCGGTGACTATTGCACACTTGCATCATGTTCCTGTGCTTGAGTCCTTTAATGCTTTTCAGTCCTGATGGCTTTTCCTGTGTCCATCACTAAAGATTAATCAGTCAGTGGCTAGTACCTCTCCTTTTCCCCAGGATAGTCCTCTGTCTCTCAAACTTATCCTCCCAGATGAATCTCCATAGATAATGGATTACTGAAACAAGCCTGCAGCTCTAAGGCACTGAGCCAGCACCTGCACTGCACTTGTTATTGCAAGAGCCGCATTTGGTACATGCAGCTGATCTTGTATATGCTGTTGCAGCTGCATCACACTTACTGCTTCCACTAATAGTGCAAGCTTTACTTCTGAAGTACAGCTACCAATGCCACCAAGTCACAAGAAAGGAAAGCCTTGTTTGATTCTTCTAATTGTTTTGAATGTAAACTTCTGCTGCTGAAAATAAACTGCTCTGTTAACTGCTGTTGTTTCCTGTAACTCATGATTAATAATGGCTGCCTTATTTTACTCAGTCAACAAAGACACATGTAGAATATTTAACTACCGAATCATTTTTCTACCGTAAGGATGATGTTCACAGGGGAATCTTAATATAACTTTCCTCACTGCTTTCAGAAAGCAGTTTGGGTAAAGCTTAATTGATAGTATTTTGATATTAATTTCTGGAACTTTCCATTAAGACATTAATTGTGGTAAAAGATAAAAAAAAAAGCTCCTGTCTTGAGAAGGAGAGCTTAATGGAATGGTTATGGCAAAGAAAACATTTCTAGAGAGAAAGAGAGAGACAGACACTTACATTTCCCTTCCTGTATTTATTCTGTGGTTACTACATGAGGCAGTTTTAGCCTGATTTCTTGCCTACTGGTTTGCATTGATGTTTCTTCTATTCTTAAGCTACTGTACACTTGTTACACTATGTATTATGTGCACTTGCTGTGTCCCCTTCAATCAGGGTGGCAAATAAAAGAACAGAAGAATTGGCTCTTGTGCATAGAGATGGACCCTGATTGTGATCAGGTGGCAATGGTTAATGAGCCTAGCACTCATGGAGTCAGCAGGGGGTATGGGAAAATGAAGTTGAGGCACCAGCAGCAGCTAGCAGTCAGCTACACAGGCTGGAAAAACAAAATATATCCATCCATCCACAACCTGTTTTTCCCATTTTCCACATGGGGTTGAGGTGTCACTTCAACAGTGACAATCATCTAGAGCCACGATTCTCACCACTGATTGGCTAGCCTTGCTATGGTTCTTCCATACCACTCACACACATGCACACTCACACATACAGTCAATTTAGAGTGTCCAGTCCACCTAATGCATATCTTGGAGTATAGGAGGAAACCGAGCACTACTGGGGTAAACTCACATGATCTCGGTGGGAAGCATGACTCCACACAGAGGGGTACCCAGCTGAGAATCGAATCCTGGCAGAACCTCTTACTGGTAAGATAACAACACTCGCTGCACCACTGTGTTGCCCTCCACTGTGTCATCACTGTGCTGCCCCTCTACATAGCTATGATGCCATTGTTTATAGTGGCTTTTTGGTGTATCCACGCCAATCCTGATGGTAGTTATACCAGTGCCTGAAAAGGCTGTTTTGCACTATATTTCCAATATTTAAAGTTCTGTGGTTAAATCTGTGTGTTTTCTGCAGAAGATTTTGTACCTGAACCTGCTTTGTAACTGTTATTGCTGGATACATTGGTAAGTATTTGTTGAGCTGCATCCAGACCCAGCCAGAACTATATATTACTGCTGAGTATTGAATTAAACTTCATCTTTAAAAATCTGTCTCCCTAATCTGTGCATTAACTATTGTGACCTTGTTCTGGTTTGAAAGTTATCAGTGTCCTTGACTCCATGCAACTGCATTTTCTTTGGATTTCCTGTACTTTCTGTTTGGCTTCTGGCATTAACATGCGTTGATGTTCTTTCATCTCACATTGCTGCAGTCATAACTCCGTGGGTAGTCCGGCTGTCCTCGGGTCGTCGTCTGAATACCAAAGCATATTAGGCTGGCGCCGGGTCATATGGGCGACGCACAGATCTGACGTCCAGTGCGCCATGGTATTAAAGCTGCAGTTTACGACCGACGTATCCTCAGTCTTTTTGCCGTGATGGTCCAAGCAGAAGCAGCGTAAGCGCAGGTGCCGCTCATCGGGCCGCTCTGGAAATTTTCATATTCTGGAGTTTCAGACCGTAAACCAGTTGGCATACCTCGCTGGGGAATATTTTGTTTTTCTTGCCTCAATTAATTCCGGATGTCAGAAAAAGTGAATAATTGTATTTCTTGTGGGAAAACAGATACCGCGATAGGGATTACCACCTCTCTGTATTCCTTGTTTGGGCCTGAGCACGACGTAGTCGGGTGTCGCTTTGTGCTAGATTTCCACGTTTAAGCCACCATTAAACATAGGTTAGATTGTGCTAGCCTTGTCTTCGGTAAGCCGTGTAATTACAATATGCCGCCGGATCCTCCGAGTTGCCCGGCACTCAAGAAGCACAAGGAAAATCGCTTTAAGGTCCAAGTTAGGGATGAGTCGCCCTCTGCTCCCGACGCCGGGGTTCTTTAGAAACTACGGTGGAATCTGTAGATCCAGCCGTGAGGTTTCCAGTTGAGTCTCAAGGGGAGCCAAGCACTTCCAGGCAAGATGTGGGCCTCTCAGGAGTCAGGGTCAGGCTGAGGGAGCCTCTTAGGTTGCCGCGGTACTCCCTTCTTGCCTAAGGTGGTTAGGCCTTCTCCTCTGTCTCGGCAGTGGTACCTTCCAAGGTCAGGCCTGGTTTGCTCTCTCCTCAGGCAAGTCAGTCCTAGTTCTGCAGGTTCTGTAAAGCCTAAAAACATGCTTAAAATGGCAGAAGATTTGATTTCCTTAATCAGGGGTTCTATGCCCTCCAGATAAGAGGCTCTTCAGGGTGGAGCCAGAGGTGGAAAGTTTGGAACAGGCTTCAGATTACTCAGAGTCTTCTCGGCTGAAGACATTCAGGATTTTCCTCCTTATTCAGATCTCAGACGCAGAGGATCTCCAGTCCTTCTGCTTCTCCTCCTCCAGAGGATTTTTCTTTTCAGAAACCCTGCATTCTATGAGGGAGCATTTTAAATGGGAAGGTCAGGATTTCTCAGATTCCCTAAAGAGGCTTAGAGAATTTTGCTTTTTTTACCACAACATTGACCTTTGGCTATACCTCCTGTTTTGGATGTTGTTCAAGATGTTTTCTCTGGAGGCTTCTCTTTAATCCAGACTCTTTGCCTCCCGCTTCTGTTAAGCCAGATAGGTATTACAGAGTGCCAGAGGCTCATAGGCAACAGGCCTGTATAAGAGCCCAAGGGCTGACCCAGAAACTATTAGCCAGGAGACCTAAGGGGTGCCAGGGCTTCTTGTTGTAAAGAATCCAGTTCCTATGGATAAAGATTCTAGAGCTTTGGATATGTAAAAAGTGTATACCTCTTCCACTCTAGCAATGAGGGCTTTGAATTGCCGTGTTTCATATGTTGAAGTAACAGAATTTTCTTTTACTTCCAGTTAAAATCTAAGGTAGAAAGCTTTAAGCAGAGGGGCATAGGAGTGTAAGGAATTACAGGATTTGGTTCATGCCTCTGATCAGGTGGGTAAGCATTCTTGCGTGGTTTCATGTTTTACAGGCTTCTTCCAGGGTGGCTGCCACTGATCAGTTATTCGCAGGCACGCCTGGCTTAAGGATCAGAACTTGTCAGAGCATGTTGCCAGAAATTTTTGGATGCCTTGCAGTCTGAAGTTTTGTTTTAAACCGTGGAGTCTGTCTTAAGAAAATGGAAGACAAGGGCTAAGTCTATGCAGACTGTTAAAGATTTTTGCAGGTGCAGCCCCCTAAGCTTAGCAGGAATTGGCCTACTAAGGGATGGGCTGGCATCTCTTCTTCTGATTTACAGTCTAGGGGCAGATCTAGACGCGGGTAGGGCAGAGCTCAGGTTCTTTCAGGCCTAGAATCGCGGAGTTCCCCTGCACAATCTTACAGGAGGGCAGGGGCCAGTCCTTTTTTCTCGCAAACAGGCCCAATGACTCAGATCTTCAGCTGCCAGATCCTTCCTGGGTTCGGCAGCTCCTCGGGAGGAAAGTTGGCACTCTTCAAGCAAAACTGGCTTTTAGTCACCCAGGACAAATGGGTGTTGGACATTATATTCCAGGCTACAAGTTTTATTTCCACACATTGCCTCCTTTCAAAGGCATGCCAGACGCCTCCTCAGCAAGCGGTAGAGGCTCACAAACAGATTTCTTCTTCAAATGGGGGCTATACAGCAGGTCCTCCGCCAGAAGTGGGCCTAGGATTTCATTCTTCGTTTCCTTTTGTACCAAAGAAAAGGAAACACTTGGAGGCCAATTTTGGATTTATCTATCCTCAACACATACCTGACATTCCAAAATTCAAAATGTTGACGTTGCAACAACTTCTGCCTCTGTTGGGCAAAGCATCACTGGATGGTAACTCTGGATCTCAAAGAGGCTTATCTTCATGTTCCTATCAGGCCCAGTTGCAGGAGATTCCTGTGTTTTCGGCTGGGACTTTACATTATCAGTTCTCTGCATTTCGCTCCTTTGGCTTATCTACTGCTCTGTGGGCCCGCACAGCTAAGGCGAGGAATACAAATTTATCCTTATTTGGACGCATTGCCTTGATTCTTGCTCAAGACAAAACAAGCTACTTCACCATCTACAGTATGTTAAGTGGCAGTGTTAAGGTGCCTAGGTATTCCGTGAACTAAAACAAAGTCCAGTCTAGTACCCTCTCAGGAAATGTGCTTTGAAGTGAGACTGAATACAGCTTCCCAGATGGCTTTTTTTTGACCCTGCATGCCAAAGGAACCTTTACACTTTACTTCCAATCAATTGTTCCCCACGGTCCAGCTTCACCGCGCGACAGTCCTTCAAGCCCTTCTTTAGTCTTCATGGTAAGCACCTCTTCCCAACGCCAAACTGCATATGAGGAAGCCACAATGGTATCTCAAAATGTATGGACACACTGCCAAGATCTGGACACTGTCATTCAGATAATACCTTGCATTCAAAAGGAATTTTTGTGGTGGGCTCAGGAATGTCACCTAAACAAGGGACTCTCTGTGACCCGACCAGAGGCGAGTCAGATCTTAACGACAGATGCCTCGGACAAGGCTTGGGAGCTCACCTCAATGGAAAATGGGTTCAAGACACGTGGCCTGCCAGACTTCAACATTTACATATCAACTTGAAGGAGATGTTAGCAGTCCAATTTGCATTGATGGCTTTCAAGGATCTACTTCACCCAGGACAAGTGTTGATTCAAACAGACAACACAACTGTCATGTGGTACATCAACAAGCAAGGGGGAACCCATTTGTACCCTCTTTGCAGGCAAGCTATGATTTTGTGGGAGACTGCTCTCAGTTTGCACCTCACTCTTCAGGCAAGGTTTCTGCCAGGAGCACAGAACTCCTTAGCAGATGTTTTGAGCAGACAGATGGTGGATCCCACGAGTGGAAATTGGATCCTCATGTATTTCACAGTTGACAGTGATATGGGGACTCCAGACATAGATCTGTTCGCTTCTCCACTAAATTTCCAGTTGCCAAAGTTTTGCACAAAGATGTTTCATCCACAGCTTGGAAAGTGGATGCTCTATCATTCAGTTGGAGCACTTCATATCCTTCCTCCTCTCCTCTCCTTCCAAGGTGCTCTTGAAGTCAGACAAACAAGCCCTCATGATTCTAATAGCTCCTCTAGTACCCCTGGATAGACTCCTTGCT
>NC_056743.1:1102101700-1102118277 GCF_019279795.1 Protopterus annectens
TGTTAACTTTGTCACTGTTCATGCTTGGAGCTCTTCTCCCCGGGGCCTCTACTGAAAATGGACATATATTCAGCTAGACTAGCCCGGTCAACAAATGTAAAATAAATAAAATAAATAAATAAATAAATAAATCACACATAGATTATGTAGGTCATGGTTCAATTCCCACATTTTTCTTTTAATGATAAAAACTAATAAACCGTTTTATAATAATAATGCATGTTGGGATTTCACTGTCTCATTTGCACATTACTCACCTGTGCACAAACACAGCATAATACAGTAGACACTAAGAAGACATTGGGCCAGATTCATGATGGCTTGCACGGAGTCTAAGAGTAGAGTAAGACTCCATGCAGCCATCATGTCCGACGAGCGATCCAGGAACAGCCTGTAGGGGCGTGTAAGAGAGCTCCCTAAAATAAACTCTTACGGACAGGGCTGGGACATGCAAATCACCTCAATTGCAGGTGAAAGTCATGCAAATGAGGTAGATTTGTGATTCTTGAAACCCGAACCTGTCCGAGTAAGAGCAGTGTTATTTGCAGAAATGTACTCAGTTGACGACTGAGTACCATTCTGCAAATAGCAAAACGGAGCTGTTACAGCTCCAAATAAAGGTTGCATCCAGTGCAGGAAGCATGCCAATGGCCAAATATACGGCCATTGGAAATGTTCCCTGATGCAAAATTAAAATAAAAATCATTTTTTATGCCGATTTCCAATGTTTAAGTGTAGCGCAGCACCGCGCAAACGGGCTGCTCTAAAACACAGAATACTAAAAATTATAACCCACAAATGTGGATTTTATTGAAATTGTTAATGTACAATGCAAGGGAATGGCAGGCTGAAGACAACATGGCCATCGAGTAGAGGTTGCTAAGGGGGGAAGCTCAGTCTAAGACATGTAACCAAGCATTAGTAGGCAATCCTATGTAAATGAATGTTAGGACAGTGAATCGCTAGTTTACATAGCAAATGAGCACAGTCAGTGGAGTGTAGAAGTAGGATATGGGGAGTAACAGAGTAGAAGATAGGTGACATCACGAGGGGGGTATGTTCGAAAGAAGTGAAGCTCATTGGAGCAGAGTGGCATGTGTCCGCTGTCAGTTAGACATCATGGAAAAAGGTGTGCCAACAGGTAGCTAGGGAAAGCCAAGAAATGGAAGGTGTATACTGTGGATAACACCAAAGTTTCTTGCTGAGCGTGCATGCGCGCGTGTGCGCGTGTGTAAATGCGAGTAAGACAGAGTGCGTGCGTGTAAGTGTGAGTGCGTGCGTTTAAGCCGGAGTAAGCATGTAAAAGGCTGTGTAAAGAGTTGTAAGCGCGTTTGCACTGGTGTGTGCATGTTTTAACCTGAATAAGCAACGTTTAGTCCGTGTAAGCATGTGTGTGCACGTGTTAGCTGCTGTGAGCATGTTTGCGCTTGTGTGCGTGGCACTCCCCCCCCCCCCGAGGAAACAGAAAGGAAAAAGGAAGCACAACAAATAGTAGGAAGTTACCAGGGAGTAGTAGCAGAGCTAGCAGGTGAAAACAATCAGAATCAGGCAATTACACAGGCAGTACACTAACCCAGCTCAGCCTAGCACTTAAAACTCTGCCAACAACAGTCCATTATGTTTCTCACAACAGACACTGCAGTAAGCTAATAGAAGTGAAAACTGAAAAAGCTTTACTGAGACAAAGAAATGTTAGGGGCCGCCATTGCTGTTATAAGGTGACATATGCAACATGCTGAGGGTGGTGACAATGGAAATGCTACTGGACAACCCACAGTGAGGAGACAGAGAAGAGTGTACAGGCCCAGGGTAACCTACCAGGGGCTACATGAGCTGGAGATAGTGAAGCACTATAGAGTGGACAGAGACCTCCTGCAGCAAATTGTTGAGCTGTGCAGGCCATGCCTCACATACAGAACCAATAGAGGGGAACCCATTCCAGTGGAAACCAAGGTATGTGTTGGCCTAAGAATATTAGCAACAGGTACCTTCCAGAGACCAACTGGTGATATGATGGGGATATCACAGGCATCAGCATCCAGGGTACTACACCAGTTCCTGGATGCCATGTCAGCACATGTCGGTGAAGACTGTATATTTCTCCAATTCCCATGAGGTATTGGCCAGCAATATGCATCTCTTCCAGCAAATAGTGGAATACCCTGAGGTAGTGGGTGCAATAGACTGCATGCACATATGCATCAAAGCACCAGCCGGCAAGTGGGATAGGGTCTACTTCAACCTCAAAGGCTTCCCCTCCATCAACTGCCAGGTCATGGGTGATGCCCAGGGCATAATACTGAATGTGTGTGCAGGCTGCCCTGGAAGCTACCATGATTCCCATATCTGGCATCTGACGCAGCTGTACCAGACATTTGCCAATGGGGACTTCCCACATGGTCACCTAGTAGGAGATGCTGGCTATGCACTGGAGCCGTGGCTGATGACACCCATCAGAAACGCACACACACCTGAACAGGAATGCCATAATGAGGCACACGCACAAACATATAATGTAATAGAGCGTGTGTTTGGGCTGCTCAAGTCATGGTTCCAGTGCCTGGATACATCTGGTGGAGCCTTGCAGTACTCACCAACTACATGTACCCAAATTGTCTTGGTATGTGCTATGCTACATAATATGATCCTGCAAAAACAGCTGCAGCAGGACCAGCATAGGCCTGGGCCAAGCAGCCCCCCACCATTGCCAAGGCCATCACAGACAGAGCGTGACTCAGAGGAGGAACAACCTGAGCCTGCCCCAGTAGGCAGAAGGAGACGTGCCCAGTATGCTTTGGCCTTGGCAAAGAGGCAATGCATAGCACATACACTGGCTCAGTAGGAACTCTGAAAATGATACCCCTCTCCGACTCGCACATAAAGTAAAAGGGATGCCTAAGTTGACACTACCTGCTTCCAAACATGTGCAGGGAGTGTAGTATGTGCATCCAACAAAGGCAGCCCTGCAGCACCACCTAAGGCATGAATGATATGTGTTAAGCAATATAAAGCAATGCTAAACAGCAATTACCACCATGTAGTATATGCAAACAAAATTGCACACACCAACTAGCACAACTGTGGTCAATGTTCAGTAATATTGGGCAATGTTCTGCAAGGTTGGTGAATATTGAGCAATGTCGGACAAGCCTGGTCTAAGTAGGGCATAGCTGAACAAAAGCCAACATGCTCATATTTGCTTAACAGGTCCTTAAGCAGTCTGGTCTGCTCAGTATGAAAATATAAAGCAGTGATGGGCCTCATACCCAGGATACTGTGCATTATAGCCAAAGTACTGAACCACTAAACCATGATAGTATTGCAGTGGTCCACCTGTATGATGGAATGTTGATAAGTCTATGCAAAGTATTCCATGGAAACACTGCAGGCACAGCATAACCCTTGTTGAGTTATGACACAAAGGTGAGTCCTGCAGTGAGAACAGAACATGACTTCCAACACACACAGTATAAATGTTAATATTGGTCATGTTCGCACACATCAGCAAATGTAGTGGACCTCAGATAGCAACATACTGAAGATTCACACTGGGCATGCTCACACACTTGAAAAATGAGACAAATGTCAGGCAACAAAACATGTAATGTCAGAACTGGGCATGCTCACACACTTAGGCCATGTCTAAGTACAGCAGTGGGCCAAGCATATCTGGCAGTTGCATGTGTTAACCCAGGAACCTGTCACTATACAGCAATCCGCCCTGTGCACACAGGTATATGACAACAGACACATCTATAATATAGTGGAACCCTGACATAATCAAATATGTTCTGCAGATACTGAAGTTCTTCATGGAAACTGGTAAAGCAAAGATGATAAAGACCTGCAAACAGTATCAGCAATAAACATTATGCATCATGAACATAAGCATAGGTTCAGAGGTCGATACTAGGCTATCTGCCCTAGGGCATGTACAAACCTAGCCAGAGTGTGTTTGGGATTCGCAACCCTGTCACATTACTACACTGTGTGTGTGAATAGTAGGTCACACATGATAGCCCATGTACATTTATGCTAGTGTGCCTCTGTCTAACAGGGACACAGAGGATATCCCAGGGGTAAATATACAATCACCCATACAGTCGTCAAGATGTCTCCAGTAGGTGGTCAGTGGGTGGCTATGCCTATGTGAAACTGGGATTACATTCTGTAGTGAGTGGAGCTTCTGGGATAAGATTCTGTCCCTCCACAATGTCCTATTAACATCTGTGCTGAGGTGTACGTCCCTGCAGTGTGTAGGTCCAAGGGAGTTGGATATCCTGAGGTGGATCATGTCCAGTAATACTGGTTTGGGTATAGCTGTAAACAACAGGCACATATCATATCTGAGTAGGTGGTAAGCGACTGAGTAGAGCTGGATTTATTGCATCTGAACTATACAGGGCATCTGTGTGAGTCCATAGATCTGCTTGGTGAGGACCGTCCGTGGCCAGTGCAGTTGCTGCAGGTGTCAGGTAAGGTACAACCCAAATGTGGCATTGTAACCAAGCATGGATGTGATGAGTATAGGGGCACAATGACCTCACTCGATCTAGATGTGAAACCATATGGGATAAGGTGGCACACATAGCAGGTGTGTCCAACCACTTTGGCAATGTGAATGTTAAAGGCAACAGTACGAACAAGTGATGTCCCCAAACCCCTAACAGCTCCTACCGTATGTAATGGAGTACTACCTATGTGGTAATGTGTGGGCATGTTGTTACTCCCAAAGGGTATGACTATGCAACTAATGGCATTTAGCTGTAGGCCATGGCTCAGGCACCAGTTATCCATCTTTGTGAGACCCTGATTGAGTATGCATGTGGCAGCTGGAGAGTTGATAATGGCACCCTGTTTGCAGTCAAGTGCAAACATGATCAGCCATATTCCCCCTGTGATAGCCTGTATGTAAGACAAATATATACTGAACAAGAGAGATCCCAGGACCAAGCTGTGTGTGATGCCATGTGTAACTGGTGTATAGTCAGACATGGCACCTGCAGTCCTCACCATGTGGGTGCTATCCCTGATCTAGGTATCAATCCATTGTGTGAGATATGTGCCCAAACTGACGCTGGTGAGCCTATGCATAATGGTCCAGTGGGTTATTGTGTTTAATGGTTTTGCAAGGTTCAGGTAAGTTGTGTGGATAGCTGTCCCTATGTCGATGGACCTGTTAGCCATTTAAAGAATACCTACAGGTTCAAGAGGCAAGATATGCCGACAACAACGCTGAAATGAGTAGGACACAGTGTCTGTAGGTTCCCGATGTTTGTGTGTAAGAGTCCTATGACAATATGCTCCATAGCTTTGCAGAACAGGCCACATAGGCTTATAGGGCAATATTGTCTGTGGTCCGTTGTGGCACCAACTCTGTGGAGCAGGACCACTGTCACAGCACGCCATTCCTTGGGTACAAATCCTGTGGTAACTCCGATATTAAACAGTGATGTAATGTGAGGGTTGCGTTTGTCATGATGCTCGTGTATGATGCAGGCTGGGATACCATCTGGTCACACTGATACTGTGATGTACGCTGTGGGGAGGGCAGCACTCACCTGTTACTGTGTGATGTCAGGGAGGTTATACTCTGTTGGGATAGATAGTTGCTCCTTAGGGGGGATGGGTGGGAGGCATCTGCACTGAACCTGTTTACCAGGATGTAGGCAATGCCAGTGGGTTCAGGGTAGGTTTAGTCAGTGTTCAGTAACTCACAGCATATCAGTGAGTGTCCACCCAGGTTCCTGACATAACTGAAGAAGGTCGTGTGATGGTCCTACGTGTCAGGTGCAATTGTCTGGTAGAAGCAGCCCTTAGAAAAGTCCATGAGTGATTGTAGCTCTCTGCTAGTACAGATCACAGATGCCTTCCCTGTCTGGGATTGTGCTCTATCATGTAGTAGCATCCTCTTGACATTGTACAGCTTATTAATGGCTGGGGTCTACCAGACAGGTCCCCTGCCACTGTAGTAGTGGGCCTTGTTGTTATTTGGGAGAGCACAATCCATGCAGTCCACTAGGTGTCCATAGAATGTGTATGTAAAGGAAGCAGCAGTGTGAGCCATATATGCCACTGTCTTAGGATCTCTGAAGGATACCACCTTGCTTCGGTGAAGTGAGATGTTGGCTCATGAGAAGTTCACCAAGATTACCCAGGATGGGTGTGTGGAGGGTATATGTATGTCCTGTGAGATACATGTATGTTCTGACCTTACCAATGAGGGGTATATCACTGGTGTGGAACATAGAGTCCCCATGTTGGTGATGAGCAGGTCCAATATGTATTCCCCCTTGTGGCTGTGCTGACTGATTGTGCCAAAGCATATGAGTCCACAAATTGTAGTGACTGTTGGGTGAGGTTGTTGGGGCTTGAGTAGTATCCTTAGTCAATATGTGTGTATATGAAGTCACACAATATAATGGTGTCTGTGGATACCTGCATATTCTCCATAGTTCCCACAAAAGCCGAGTGTGGTTCCTGAGTTTGGGAGTGTGTTCTGTAGCAGGCAACAAACTGAAAGACAGTATTGCACAATGGTAGTTGTCTATGTGTTGTCTGGGATGCTTTGTGCAGTGCTACTAACCTGGAGGTGTGTGTATCTGTGCTGTATATGGATACTCCTCCTAGCTGTGTTGTCTGTTCCAAGTCTTGTTGTCAGACAGCATGGTATGGAACATAACCTTGTAGTGCTGGTGTGCATAAGCGAGCCTGAACCAGGTGTCTGTCAGTGCACAGATATTGCTCTCCTCCATACTGAGGAGAGTCCTGAGTGGCCACAATATGAGGTTAACACAACTTTTGTTGAGCAGCATTACCCTTAGTTTCATTTAACCTGTAATGTCTATGGAGGTGGGTTTGTCTTCTGAGCCCTGTGTAAAAAAGGCACTCTGGTGGTAGCAAGAGCCTTAGCCAGCATACCAAAGTCAAAGGGTGACAGGTGCAAGCTGTCCATAGTGAAGCTACGTGGCATGATCAGCATGTCACCAAACGCTGACAGACACTGTATCCCCTATGAATGAAACAAATTTGTTAGCCAACTGTTAAATGTGATATGTGTGTCCGTATACTGTGACATCATAATTGGTGGATGCAAGATGCTAGACAAGTTCAGGGTCGTACTGGCATGGGCTACATGATCAGAGTGTACCTCCATGTATCATGTCATGTGGTCCAGGGAGTAAAGTCTGAGGTGACACACACCAGCATGGACAATGATGGTGCCAGTCTTGTACTTGCTTTGGAGTGACCTGACTGCCTGTGTTATGCAACAGATCCTGCCACCCAACAGACAGCTCAATGTGACTATTCCCTTGTCAGGGCTGGTGAGTGGTACATCAGTGTGTCTGAACATAAGTGTCGCCTATTACAAGTGTATTAGGTGTGTTGTTTAGCCCTAAGGGCAGTGACTGTGTGGCACACTGACATTGTGAACTTAGTGATATGTGGGTATTGTAGTGGGGTAGCAGGTGTGTGTGTGTGTCTGCTTTGGAGGCCTCTGCTGCTTAAGTAGAGTACATTTACAGCATCCGAGTATGTCAATGTGTGCTAATGTGGTTTGAGTGCTGTTGCTAGAGGATATGTGAGACTGATATGGGGTGTGTGTGGTTACCTTCACCACTTGATACACTGTGCCAGTCATGGGTCGAGAGAGTTCAGCTCCCTGTATGTCTATATAGGTGCATCTCACACATATATCTGAGTTTGTCAGGAGGAGGAGAGGGTTGTCTATGTACATGAGGCAGATGTGACATTGTGTCAATATCACAATATCCACCAGCTGGACTGAAGAGTGCACACAAAACCGACCCGTGGACATGCCAGGATATTATCATGACATACTCTGTAGCCTGATCACAAAGGATCAGTAGGGTGTTAAGCGTGTAAAAGAGTATAACAGGGATTAGTGCTCATGTTCGTTAGTGTGTTGTAAAGAGAAGCTGAGAAGGAGTCCAGACTGAATCATGGCACCTCCTTCAGCTATGTCATAAATATCAATGTACATGCATATATGTCCTGAGTCAGAGCCAACTGTACCTGAGTGTCAATGCCAACATCATGACAGACAGGCCCATATGTACATACCCATACCCCACTGACAATAGTCCACATCATCATACCAGGAGATATCACATGTAGAATGGATGAGCAGCTACCCCCACTGCCAAAAGCATGGCAGCAGGTGGAATACATTGATTCCCAATATGTGTCATGCACAAACTACAGAACAAACAGATCATGTACCTGAACAGTTAGCTGAGCTCACCCCCTACACAGGATGTGGAACCATTGAATGTGTCACAGCTACATATGGCACTTCCCACAAGTGTTGGTGCACAACACACCATAGGAAGTCAAGTCCAGTATGCCTACGATGTCTGATCTGCAAGGTCATGGAGTCCATCATGGTTGCAGTCATAAACAGAGCTATTGGAAGCTGACACACACACACAACCCTACCAACTGTGGTATGTTCATGTGCGGATCATGGTTCCCAAACATGCTAGACTGTTTGCAAGGCAGCCAACCAGGACATACATCAATGAACACATCTACACATGTGTCACATAGACTTTAAATAACCCTTTATCAACATCCCAGACACATGTAGAATCCACAAAACCAAGAAGCTGTGCATAAATATGTGTTGACATATGACAGAATGTCAATGTGTCCACAGATAGAGCACACAAGGTAAGGATACTGAGGTCATGTTCAAGCTGTTGACACCTGCTGACCCACATGGACCATTCCTGGAATGGCATAAAACAAAGTGTACACACAGCACCATGTCCAGTCTGATTATGTCGCCATCCTATAAATACAGCAAAAGAAGGGAAACCAACTAGTAAAGCAAATAGCGCGCTGTGTTAGTGCATCTCTCTCTAGTATTATAACCTAGTTAAGTAGGGATTTGAATCCTGCAAACAGTGAGTGTGTGTGTACAACTGTCTTTGAAAGGAGTGTCCTTTTTGGAGACTGTGAAAACACACTAAAAGAGGTACATTCCTCTTTGGAAAGTCTGATGATGTCACCATCCTACAAATACAGCAGGGGAAAGGAAACCAGCCAATGAAGCAAATAGCGTGCCGTGTTAAAGTAGCACTCTTTAGTGTCATAGCATAGGTAGGTAGGGTTTTGAATCCTGCAAACAGTGAGTGTGTGTGTACAACTGTCTTTGAAAGGAGTGTCCTTTTTGGAGACTGTGAAAACACACTAAAAGAGGTACATTCCTCTTTGGAAAGTCTGATGATGTCACCATCCTACAAATACAGCAGGGGAAAGGAAACCAGCCAATGAAACAAATAGCACTCCATGTTAAAGCATCACTCTTTAATATCATAACATAGTTAGGTAGGGGTTTGAATCCTGAAAACAATGAGGGGGTGTGGGTATGTGTGCAATTGTCTTTGAAATTAGTTCCTTTTTGGAGACTGGGAAAACACACTAGAAGATGTACATTCCTCTTTGGAAAGACTGATGATGTCACCATCCTAGAAATACAGCAGGAGAAGAAAAAACAGTCACTAAAACAAATAGCACGCAGTGCTAATGTGTTTCTTTCTCTTGTATCATTACATAGGTAGGTAGGGGTTTGAATCCTGCAAACGCTGACTGTGGGTGGGGTGTGTATGTGTGCAATTGTCTTTGAAAAGAGTGCCGTTTTTGGAGACTGGGAAAACACACTAGAAGATGTACATTCCTCTTTGGAAAGACTGATAGGTTCATAGGTTCATAGGTTCATACTAGGCTATCTGCCCGAGGGCATTTACAAGCCTAGCCCATCGTTTTGTGGCTTAGGCCACCCCTTTAGTATGGGGAACTATACCCATTATTTTTCTGTGCCTCTGTCGAGCAGTGACACTGAGGTAATCCCTGGGGTATATCTGCGATCTCCCATCCATTGGTCAAGATTTCTCTTGAACAAGGCCAGCCAGGTGCTCTGCCTCACATGTGCATTTTGTTCCACAGCATAGGGAGTCTTTGGGTGATGAATCTATCCCTCCAGCACGTCCTATTAATAGCCGTGTCAAGGTTTAAGTCTCCCGCCCTTGTGGCTCTGATGGATCTAGATTTTTTGAGGTGAAGCATATTCATCAAATCTGGGTTTGACATGGCCTTGTATGTTAGGCAAAGGTCACCTCTGAGCAAGCGGTGGCGACTGAATAGAGCTGGGTTCTTTCAGTCGGGCAGCATAGGACAGATTTTTGAGACCCTTTATCCTTTTGGTGAGGAACTTTTGTGGCCTCTCCAGCTGCTGCAAGTGTCGGGTCAGATACATTCCGAATGGGGCATTGTACTCAATCATTGGTCTGATGAGTGATGAGTAAAGGGAGACTATGACCTCCCTTGATCTAGATGAGAATCCCTTCATGATAAGGTGGGCAATGTAGAAGGTCTTCCTAACTACTTTAGCTACATGGGTGTCGAATGACAGACTACTATCAACCTGGGTCCCCAGGTCCCTGATAACTTCTTCTGTGCTCAGTGGATTGCCACCTATTTGGTAGCTAGGGGTAACCTTGTTTTTCCCGAAAGGTATGACTATGCATTTTTGGCATTTAACTTTAGGCCGTGGCTCTGGCACCAGTTATCCGTTTCTGTGAGACCCTTCTGAAGGATATCTGTGTCAGATGTGTTTTCTACTATGGCCCAGTTTGCAGTCATCTGCAAACTTTGTCAGCCATAACCCTCCTGTGTTTGCTTGTACTTGGAAAAGTAGATGCCAAACAAGAGTGGGCCCAGGACTGAGCCCTGTGGGACACCACTTGTGACAGGCTTTGAGTCTGACATGGCGCCAGCAACTCTGACCCTGTGGGTTCTGTCACTCAGCCAGTTTGCGACCCATCTTGTGATGTATGGGTTGACATTTAAGCTGATGAGTTTTTCAATGATACCCGAATGGGGTATTGTATCGAAGGCCTTAGCCAGATCGAGGTAGGCTGTATGGACTGCCTTTCCTCATCAATGGCTTTGGTGACTGTTTGAAAAAGTCAACCAAGTTTAAAGGCATGATCTGCCTTTGACAAAGCCAAACTGGGTTGGATCCAAAGTCTGCAAATTCCCTATGTCTTTATTTATGAGGTCCATTATGATCCTCTCCATGGCTTTACAGATAAGGCTTGTCAAGCTAATGGGCCGGTAATTTCCAGGGTCGGTGGAGGCACCACCTTTGTGAAGTGGTACCACAGTTGCAGTGCGCCACTCCTGGAGTACGTATCAGAGGTAAGACTTTGATTAAACAGCTGTCCTAGCTGTGGGTTTAATTCCTCATTGAGTTCATGGAGCACACAGCCGGGGACACCATCAGGTCCCATGGATGCTGTGCTCTTTTGCTTTGGAGAGAGCAGTTCTCACTTGGGCGCTGGAGATGTTTGGGGGGCTGCAATCGTTTGGTATAGATATCTCTCCTTTTGGGGGGGGAGAAGTTTGCACTGAACCTGTCAGCCAGTATGTTGGCAATGTCTGTAGGATCAGTAATCTTCACATCATTTTGAACTAGCTCTGAGCATATCTGGGAGTTTCCTCCCAGGTATAGCTAAAGAAGGCCTTATGATTGTCTTTTGAGTCTTTAGCTATTTTTCTCTCGAAATTTGCTTTGGATGATTTTATGAGAGCTCTTAGTTTTTTACTTATAGTGATCAAGGGTGTCTTACCTTTTAAGGATTTTGCTCTATCTTGTAGTAGCTTCCTCCTTTTGTTGTAGAGTTTGTTTATGGCTGGGGTCCACCAGACTGGATGCTTGCCTTTGGTACAAAGAGTCTTTGTTTTGCTTGGGATTGCCTTATCCATGCAGTCCTGCAGGTGCTGGTAGAAGGCATTTGTAAGTGATTCAGCTGACTTGAGTACTGTTTTCCGCCCGGCTCGGGGCCTTAAAGGAGACCACACTAGTCTTTAGAAGTGTGAAGTCGGCTTTTGAGAAGTTCTTTACTGTGGTCTTTTTTATTTCAGGTGGGGGTGGGATGAGGACCTCCAGCGAGATTGGTTGTGGTCTGATCTCACCAGTGAGGGGTACACCTCGGTGTTGAACATTGTGCTCCCATGTTCGTGATGATGAGATCAAGTATGTTATCTCCTCTTGTGGGGATGGTGACTAGTTGTTCCATGGCATTTGAGTTTATGAATTCCAGGAACTTTTGGGCTAGGGTGTTTGGGCTTGAGTAGTGTTCCCAGTCTATATTAGGGTAATTGAAGTCACCTAGTATGATGGTGTTTGGTGATACATTTATCCCTCTAGTGTTTTCAGGAAGGCCATGTGAGGTTCCTGAGTTTGTGAGGTGGCCTGTAACATGCTACAATTTGCAGAGCAGTCTTGCCTATGGTTAATTGCACCTGGATGGTCTCCGATGCATCGTGCGTTGCCACCAGTCTTGAGGTGTGGGTGTCCTTGATGAATATGGATACCCCCTCCTTTCTTAGTATTGTCCAGATTTTGGGGCGGGCATGATATGAGGTAAAACCTGATAGCGCCGGGGTGCTCTCAGGAGCCTTGAACCAGGTTTCTGTCACAGCACAGACATCGATGTTCTCCATACTGAGAAAGGCCTCGAGTGCGTGCATTTTGAGATTTAGACTTCTGGCATTGAGCAGCATTACCCTTAGTTTTTCCTTTTTGTGTTCTAGGGTGGTAGGTTTAGAATTTGAGCCTTGCCTAAAAAAGGCACTATGGGGGTGGCAAGAGCCTTTGCCAATATCCGGAATCCCAGGGGTGACAGGTGCAAGCCGTCACCATCCTAGAAATACAGCAGGAGAATGGAAAGTAATCAATAAAACAAATTGCATGCCATGCTAATGCGTTTCTCTCTAATATCATAGCATAGATAGATAGGAAGGGGTTTGAATCCTACAAATACTGACTGTGTGTGGGGGGGTGTATGTGTGCAGTTGTCTTTGAAAGTAGTGCCCATTTTGGACACTGGGAAAACACACTAGAAGATGTACATTCCTCTTTGGAAAGACTGATGATGTCACCATCCTAGAAATACAGCAGGAGAAGGAAAAGCAGTCAGTTAAACAAATTGCGCACTGTGCTAATGCATTTCTCTCTAGTATCATAATATAGGTAGGTAGAGGTTTGAATCCTGCAAATGCTAATTGTGGGTATGTGTGCAATTGTCTTTGAAAATAGTTCCCTTTTTGGAGACTGGGAAAACACACTAGAAGATGTACATTCCTCTTTGGAAAGACTGATGATGTCACCATCCTAGAAATACAGCAGGAAAAGGGAAAATAGTCAGTACATCAAATTGCGCGCCGTGCTCATGCAATTCTCTCTAGTATCATAACATAGATAGATAGAGGTTTGAATCCTGCAACTGCTGATTGTGGGTATGTGTGCAATTGTCTTTGAAAGGAAAGCCCTTTTTGGAGACTGGGAAAACACACTAGAAGATGTACATTCCTCTTTGGAAAGACTGATGATGTCACCATCCTAGAAATACAGCAGGAGAAGGGAAAGTAGTCAGTAAAACAAATTGTGCGCCGCGCTAATGCGTTTACCTCTAGTATCATAACATAGGTAAGTAGGAAGGAGTTTGAATCCTACAAATGCTGACTGTGTATGTGTACAATTGTCTTTGAAAGGAGTGCCCTTTTTGGAGACTGGGAAAACACACTAGAAGATGTACATTTATCTTTGGAAAGACTGTTGATGTCACCATCCTAGAAATACAGCAGGAGAAAAACACAGCCAGTGAAACAAGTAGTGCACCGTGCTAATGCATTTTTCTCTAGTATCATAACATAGGTAGGTAGGGGTTTGAATCCTGCAAATGCTGATTGTGGGGTATGTGTGCATTTGTCTTTGAAAGGAGTACCCTTTTTGGAGACTAGGAAAACACACTACCGAACCCACAGATATTGCCAACATTCTGGCAGACAGGTTCAGTGCAAATTTCTCCCCTCCCTCACCCCCAAAAGAAGAAATACTTATCCTAGCTGAGCGTAACCTCCCTGTCATCTCAGATGACCAGGTGAGAGCCGCCCTCAGCAAAGCAAAAAACACAGCATCAATGGGACCTGATGGTATCCCCGGCTGCATGATACGTGAACTCCAAGAGGAGCTAAACCCGCATATAAAAATTCTATTTAACCTTAGCCTTACTACAGGATATGTACCTGAACACTGGCATACAACAACAGTGGTCCCACTCCACAAAGGAGGGTCCGCTACAGACCCTGGGAACTACCACCCTATAAGCTTAACCAGCCTGGTCTGCAAAGCTATGGAAAGAATCATTATGGAACTCATAAACAATGACATTGGGGACCTACAGACACTTGATCCCACCCAGTTCGGCTTTGTAAAGGGCAGATCCTGCCTTTTGAACCTGGTCTAATTTTTCGAAACAGTCACTAGAGCCATTGATGAGGGCAAAGCAGTCCATACAGCCTACCTGGACTTGGCTAAAGCCTTCGACACAATACCCCACTCAGGCATCATAGACAAGCTAAACAGCTTAAATGTAAATCCCTATGTCACAAGATGGGTTGCAAACTGGCTAAAGAACAGAACTCATAAAGTCAAAATTGCAGTAGCCATGTCAGACTCAAAGCCAGTCACAAGTGGTATCCCACAGGGCTCTGTCCTGGGACCCCTTTTGTTCGGCATTTACTTCTCAGATGTGAAAGCAAACATGGGAGGGTTGTGGCTGACAACGTTCGCAGATGACTGCAAACTAGGCACCATAGTCGATACACCAGCTGACACATACATCCTACAGAACGGCCTCACCAAAATGGACAACTGGTGCCGGAATCATGGCCTTAAACTGAATGCCAAGAAATGTATAGTCATCCCCTTTGGGAAAAACAAAGTACCCACAAATTATCACATAGACAGTAACCCACTGAGTATGGAAAAAGTAATCAGAGACCTGGGGACCCAAGTCGATAGTGACCTCTCATTTGACACACACGTTGCCAAAGTGGTTAGAAAGACTTTCTACCTTGCCCACCTTATCATGAAGGGGTTCACATCCAGATCAAAGGAGGTCATTGTACCCCTATACTCCTCCCTTATCAGGCCCATGATTGAGTACAATGTCCCATTTGGTATGTACCTCACCCGGCACTTACAACAGCTGGAGAGACCCCAGAAGTACCTCACCAAGAGGATCAAGGGTCTCCAACATATGTCATATGCTGCCAGGCTAAAGAAACTCCAGCTCTGTTCAGTAGCATACCGCCTGCTCAGAGGTGATCTGAGCCTGACATACAAGGCCATGTCCAACCAGGAATTGATGGACATGCTCCACCTCAAAAAATCCAAATCCATTAGAACCACGAGAGCTAAAGATTTAAACCTCAGCACAAATATGAATAGAACATGCCGGAGGGACAGATTCATAACTCAGAGGCTTCCCATACTCTGGAACAGAATCCAAGTTCATATTAGGCAGAGCCCCTTACTGACTCTCTTCAAGAAAAATCTTGATGAGTGGATGAGAGATCGTTGGTTTACCCCTGGGGTCATCCCTGTGTCACTACTAGACAGAGGCACAGTAAACTAATTTTAATAAGTAAGGGAGTCTTCAATGAGGCACAGTAAACTAATTTTAATAAGTAAGGGAGTCTTCAATGTGTCACGACTAGACAAATGCACAGTATTCTAAATTTATTCTGTACACTTTAGTACCACTACATGGGGTGGCGAAAGCCACATCACTAGGGCTAGGCTTACAAATGCCCCAGGGCAGACAGCCTAGTACTAAACTATGAAACTATGAAACTATGAAACTAAAAGATGTACATTCCTTTTTGGAAAGACTGATGATGCCACCATCCTAGAAATACAGCAGAAGAAGAAAAAGCAGCCAATAAAACAAATAGCGTGCTGTGTTAATGCGTCTCTTTCTAGTATCATAGCGTAGGTAGGGGTTTGAATCCTGCAACCGCTGACCGTGCATGTGTGCAATTGTCTCTGACAGGAGTGCCCTTTTTGGAGACTGGGAAAACACACTAGAAGATGTACATTCCTCTTTGGAAAGACTGATGATGTCATCATGTTAGAAATTCAGCAGAAGAAGAGAAACTAGCCAGTAAAACAAATAGCGTACCGTGTTAATGCATCTCTTTCCAGTATCATCACATAGTTAGGTAGGGTTTTGAATCCTGTAAAGTGTGTGTGTGTGTGGGGGGGGGGTGTATGTGTGCAGTTTCCTTTGAGAGGTGTTCCTTTTTGGAAACTGGGAAAACCCAGTAAAGGATGTACATTCCTCTTTGGAAAGTCAAATGATGTCACCATCCTACAAATACAGCAGGAGAAGGTAAACCAGCCAGTAAAGCAAATAATGTGGCATATTAATACATCACTTTCTAGTATCATAACATTATTAGGTAGGGATTTGAATCCTGCAAATGCTGACTGTGTGTGTGTCACTGTTGTTCAACAGTGTGTGGGTTTTGCTTTTACTATGGTATGAAATAGTATGATGACAACAGTAAGTGCATTGCAGACATCAGGTATTTGCATGGCAAATATATATGTGTACATGTCCCCACAATCAGTACATAGGTGTGAAGCATGAATACATTTGTTTCCATTGACAGGTTGTGCCTGTTTAGCAGTATGACTA